>NC_030431.2:6627500-6647500 GCF_001660625.3 Ictalurus punctatus | reverse complement strand
AATCAGAATGCAGGGCCTGTTGGGCCAAGGTTTGGCGAGACTCTGTGCGGTCCTGGCCAGCCACCAGCATTCCTCGCACATTTCCTTCACTGTTTCCAAAATCCCTGAGCTCGTTGGGGAAATTGTCACCCACAGAGGACACGGTGCTCACTGGTGCATTCTTACTTTGTTGAAGAGTGTAGGTTTGCTTCAGCAGCCAGGCCAGGTGTCGGTCCTGCAACAACAGAAGGAACAAAAGATTCTATAAAATAATACCCATTAACAAGTATAAAAACGTTTCTTCTAGCATGCCTTCAGACCGATATGAAACCCGAGCCACTTCCGTGGTGGGTCCGATAACGGCTCCAGGAATTTCATTTGCGGCTTTCGGGACAGGTCTTTCTTCATCCAAGTATGAAGATGTCCCTTGAAAAGTACTGTGACGCCACTTATTTTCATCCCTCGGTGACATGGATGTCTGATTATTTTTGTCAGCTTTTTTTTTTTTTTTTTCTTTCTTTCTACAGTTTGACCCAAATGTGTCCTTATGACTGCTTCAAAGAACCCCAAATTCAAAGGGCTGCATCTTCAAACACAACTCCTTGCTCTCAGCAAGATGTAGATCAGCGTAAGATGTCCATGCCGTTGAAAGGCCTCGGTCTCCGAGTGTGTTGCGATCCAGTCTCCCACCTCCTCAGGCTCGACACCCAATAAAAACCACACCCCGACTCTGATCCAGCCGTCTTTTTTTTTTTGTGTGTGTGGTTTTCGATTCATCCCATCATTTTTAATAGCATTCACTCCCCAAGTTATCTCTCCACGGTCACTTCTCAATCATTTCGAGCTTGGACCAGCATGCACCAAAAGCGTCAGTGTAACTTTTTAAGAGTGCCGATCTCTGATTTTCCTCTCACCCTTTAATTATCACTTTGATGAGGATTAGAGGCGGAAAAACTGATCCGTGATCTTCCCTAAAATGTTCCAGAGTTGGAAGTAAGCGCGTTTTCGTTCAAGCTTCATTCTGAATGCACTTTTATTTTATTCAAGCGGTACGGATTTCCTCCAGCTGCATGTGTGCTCTCAGAGCAGATCGATACAGGTGGCTATAAACACGCTGAGTGTTTGCCTGAAACCCCGGGCGACTCTTCCGCGCCTGATTGGATTACGCTAATATGTATAAAGGCACATCATATTTCTCCTCGCCGCATCCGAGCGTCCCGGTAGCGTTCCGGGAATAGGCGATTTTGTTTACTGCGGATTACGAGGATTATTACCAGTCTCTCTTCGAGCCTTACCACCTCAGCAGATCAGCCTCCCTATCCATTATACGTGACTGGTGACTTATAGAAGCCCAGACCCCAGAGGTTAGCTGTTCCAGAGGGCTGGGCTGGAGACAGGGATGCAATTATTTATGATGTCAGAGTTGCTGAATCAGGGTTCCAGACCAGAAAAGTGTGTGAGGCCAAGGCGTGGAATACATGATGAATACGTTCACTTTATAATCTGGTGCTTGTTGAATTTTATAGATGAACACATCCAGAAGAAATGTCCCTGAAAGTTTTAATTCCGGTTTCTGGGGCAGCATAGATGAAACTTTTTTTTTTTTTTTTTGGTGTCTCAAACACAAGAATTCTTGAGGTTTTAATATACAGCTCTCTCATTTTTTTTTCTTTTTTTCCTTCTTTCTTCTTCTGATAAGCCTGATGGATCTGTCATAAGCCTGATTAATATCTCGACCAAGCTCTGATTGTGGTAGTCAAGATCCAAGGATAATCACTTCTTCTGTGTCCTTACAGAGGCGCGGGAAGATGTTTTTCTCCATAGGCTTATAAACGATATTGCCGCAGACCTGATTTAGTGTGGACTTCAGCGGCGCTGGCTTAACCCTTATCTGCAGTGATATTGCTTCTAACCTAATTTGGTCGCTCTTAACCTCTAAGCAGCTTCAGGGCCTTATCTCCATTCGATTTCAGCTTTATTTATTCGATCTGTGAGCAGAGGCTATCTCTGTTCTGACGTTTTATCCATCTTTGCGGGGAAACCACTCGATGAATCCACGATGACGGACGCACGCTGTCTTTGCGCGCACTGCGTAAAAATGTGTGTCCCATCACTTCGGCTCCAATCTCTGACCTCCTGCGGTATGTCTTTATGATGCGAAGGGACGAACAGTCACGAGTAGGGAAGAGGAAGACGGAGTGCTCCGTAATACATAAAGCAACTGATGCTGGTGTTCTAGTGTATGGTGTAAAGGTGTTCTGTCACGCCCTGTGAAACGGAAGAGGGAGCGTGTTGCGAGGCAGCTGGATGATTAACGGTAAGGAGTAGGTGCACCTGCTGTGTTCTCTGACAGGCCAGCATATTTACAGCCTACCGCTTTGTGTGGAATTGAGCTGAATCAAGCTTGCAAGGCAGGCAGCCAGCAGCGAGTCTCTCTCTCTCTCTCTCTCTCTCTCTCTCTCTCTCTCTCTCTCTCTCTCTCTCTCTCTAACTCACTTGTATCTGAACAGCTAATGCAGTTGAGCAAGTAGTGGATGGAAGTTATTAGGAAGCCTGGCAGTGGTCCCTTCTGATCGTACTTTTGCAACACAAAGACGAGGTGCCTGCTCAGGGAGTTTTAATAACGCAGATTGTTCACCTCCTCTCACAGCTGCAAAACCACAAGCACAATCCAATATATCTGCACATCGTCTTCTCATGAGAGCTTGTGGCTGAAGGTCTGGAATCACGCGCTTACCGTGGGGATGAACAAGTGCTAGGGATGTAACCGAATATGGGTTGAACAGAATGGATGCAAATACAGATGCATATAGAAGGTGCTTGTTTTTGTTTTATTTTTATTATTATTATTATTATTATTACTATTATGTTTTGTCAGGAAAGTTCACATACACTTGAGACTACAGGTGTGCATCAGGACTGGGATCATGGGGGCATGGAGGCGCAACAAAATGTTGTGCAAAATTGGAGGCTTTACTTTCATTCGCATGCGAGCGAGCAGGACAAATAAAGACCCTGGATGTGCAGCAGTCCTTAGTATCTGCCTAGTCTGGGTTATGGTGGTTTAAATTAGTTTCAATTAAATTTAATGTTTATTTTGGTGTGTCTGTGTGTGTGTGTGTGTGTGTGTGTGTGTGTGTGTTTTCGAGCTCCAAAAACATCAGCATATGCTAGTGTTGGTAAGTAAAGGGTTAATGTGCTACACTGCTGGTAATATTATTACATCTCCCGTACTCTCTTTATACCAGAAATGGTGGAAATCCCCCTTTTTTAAAAAAAAATGATTATTATTTTTTTTATAAATGTTATTTATTTATACTTTTTATTCATTTTGGGACGGTTCTGGACAATTAAATCGTTTATTGCGCTGCTGCACTACTACAGAAAATCGTGATGAGGGAAAAATGGATTTCGCACAACCCGAGCAGGTATAAGCGAAACGAATAAAGCCACGAGCAGGATTAAAAACGGTGCCGTCCACATCACTGACGAGCTTTCAGAGCCAGAACTCTCACGCCATGCTGACGTTTCTATGGGTTGGATTTTTTTGCTGTCCAGTTTCCTTCACTTTAGGCCAGTATTTAGATCCCTAAGCAGATCCAGATACAGGTAGTGTCACACCCCTAATTCCTACAGTGCACGTCACATTTTACCCAGTGTTATATTTCCGTCTTTGCCATGCTTGTTGCTGTAATCCTGTTTGCGTTTTCATTTTCGAAGCACTCGGCATCCTAAGTGTCTTAGCAGTTTGAGCGACTAAGAGAATATCATTGAGATACTATTTCCCTTTTAACATCTTCAGTGCAACGCAGAAAATGAGCTCCTTGATGTGTTGGAGGTTTACTGCCGCAAGAGCTCATCTCTGCCAAGCAGCCAACCATCTAATATGACCAATAATGCTTCTGATTGAAACCTATTTACACAATTTTGCTTTTTACCCCAGGCGGGCGGATGAGTTAATTAGTTGGATGCGGTAGATATGGGGTGGGTGTGTGCGTGTGTGTGTGTGTGTGTGTGTGTGTGTGTGAGTGAACGCGGCGGTGGTATCACCAGGAGGGGATAGAAATGCTTAGGGTTGGATGTTTCACCATGTAACGGTGCAGTGCTGATTGGGGTGTGTGTGTGTGTGTGTGTCTCAGTCTCAGACCAGCACGGCTGTTCCTCAGGCCCAGAGGTATTAGAAAAAGCAGTCAGTTGAGTAAACATGCAGGCTCAAAGCGCAGCATATTTCCTTGTGCATCGAGGTGGAAAAACACCTCAGATACACCGGCCCCTTGAATCTAATCTAGGAGGAGCCCCTTGTTCTCCACTCCAAAGGAAGTAAAGCAAAAGCATGAGGCGGGGGAGAAAAAAAGAAAAAGCCTGTGTCTGAAAACAGGGGCTGGCCCAGAAACATTTGATGAGGATTCTCACCTACTGTTCTACAGCTTAATGGCCTGATTGCTTTTTTTTTTCCTCTTCCTAGATAATGCTTGATGCTGAGTGTTTGTCAGCATGTGTCTTGAAGCTGCCTGGCTTTCATCAGAATATTCTGTATAAGTAATGAGCCTCACCACTGTCTGCCAGAGGAGATGTACAACCAAAAAATGTGTTCGCATCTGTGGTCCTCACCTTTCCTTAGATGGCTGAGCGTCTGCTCTCGTACACACCGGTAGCCTGTTCCATGAGTGAGAATTCCACGCGTTATTTTACACGTCACCAAGATCAAATTGGAAAGATTTGGGCAGTTTTTGTTTTTTGTGAGTTCTTGCAATATACACTGAACTCTACAATATGGCAACATGAATATATACATATATACGTATACATGTGCATTATTTGTGTGTGTGTGTATATATATATATATATATATATATATGTATGTATGTATGTATGTGTATGTGTGTGTGTGTGTGTGTGTATATATATGTATATGTATATGTATGTATATGTGTATAATATGCAGTGAGTGAAAGCACAAGCCTGTACACATGAGAATACTGTATGGTTTCTAATTTAACACATTATTTTTTTCAAGCATAATATTTCTTTCTTTCTTTTTTTCTTTCTTTTAATTAGTGCAGTTTTCTGGTTTTCTAATTATTTGCACACCATGACTAAGCCTCCCCTGGAGAGTATAACCGCACTGAGACTCCACACTGAGTTTTGAAGATACTTCTAGAGGGATTTTGGACCGTTTTCTTTCTGCAGAAGGCTCCAAGCATGTTTATATCTGTTTGCACATCCTCTTCAGTTCAGACCGCAGGTTTTCAGTACGGTCTAAATCTGGAGACCGAGATGGTCATTGCAAAACCTTTTCCGTGTCGATTTAGATGCGTGGGGTTATAACCTAGTTGATGATGTACAGTATCTATGGCCAATTCTTAGCCGCCTGGCTGATTGCGCAACCATCATTCTGAGCTAAAATATGCAAGCAGGTCAGTTTTGGTGTATGTGCCTAATGATGTGTCTTGAAGTAGTGGATTTATTATGACTACTCCGACCACCACGTTCATGTTCTGCATGAAGAAGTGGTCCAAGGTCCTCTACAGGTGTCAACAACCTTGTTAGACATTACAGAAAGATCTGTTGTTATCCTCTCCAGGGAACGCTTCACTAGATGTTTGATCTGAGGGAAAACAGTATTTGGCTAAACAATTGTGCTGTTTGGAGAAAAAAAAAAATTGCATTCCAATAAAACGATACCATTACTTGGCTTGTGAGATAGTGTGAGATAACATCATCCTATCGTCCCTGTAACTATCGTTGCTTGATGACATCACTTGTGGCTTTAGAGGGGGCTGGGGGGCGGGGGGGGGGGTAGTCATCTCTGAAGTCGGACAGTATAGGCTAATAAGATTCGTATACGACGACAAATTAGGCTAAAAGGAAACGCGTATTACGAGATGCAGCACGGTTTATTTTTGTCGATTTCAAAGCTGCAGACAACGTGTTTGTAAACATTGAGACCCTTAAACGGTGCAGCTTGACATCCATCGCGATAGACAGAATCCATTGGCGACTCCCAATGCTATCGTCGACCATCTCAAGTCTAAGCATTAGCATGTGTTTTAGATCAAACTATCATTCACTGGATTTGTGTTATTCATTTGATATGTTTATGTACCAAAAAATATGGAGCTAACTGTATCCAGCTGTGTTAGCGAACATGGCGGTGTACTAGATAGATGTATTATGCTAGTAACGCGATGGCCAGTGCTTGTGGTTGATCTGCATCACATTCACAGGTATTTCCATACGGTTGTTAACGTATTCATTCATTCGTCTTCATTAAGTGCGTCGTCCTGGTCGGGATCACCGCGCATCCGGGTGTACTGTGTGTGAGGCTGGATTACACCCTGGATTAGATGCCAGTCCATCTCAGTGCACCATATATACACACACACACACACACACACACACACTCTCATTCACACCTACGGGTAATTTAGTGTTGGAAATTCAACCTATGTGTTTTTTGGAGGTGGGAGGAAACCGGAGAACCTGCAGCAGTACCCATACAGTACCTAAACTTCACTCGGACAGTAACCAGAGCTCAAGATTGATCCTGGGGTCGGTCTGTCTGTCTATCTCTTTATCTGTCTATCTGTCTATCTTTCTATGTGTGTATCGACTGAACAAGTCAAAAGTCTTTCATAAGGATCCTACGAAAGCGATGAATTCTCTTACGTCACCAAAAAAGGCATGTTTTTGTTGGATTTGGAGGAAATGAACCTGGTACGGGAAAATGAATCTGCATGTAGAAACAAAAGAAAATATACAGATTATACATGCCTGTAAGCTGTGATACCCACACCTGTGTGTGTGTGTGTGTGTGTGTGTGTGTGTGTGAGATTGTGTGTTTTGACAGGTGCACGCTGCCCCACTGAATTTCATGACCTGCGAGATTGAGCAGTAAACACTCCAGACACATTTCACACAGTGATTGATCAGGCGTGTCTTTCTGGACAGATTGAACCGTGTAGCTCAGGCTTTTGTGTGGAGCAGCGATCTGTCAGACTGCACTGGTCACTGCTTTCCTGCTCCGTAGACCAGCGGGCCTGCTCTATAAATGAAGGCCAGGCATACTGTAGAGAAACGGTGGCACAGTTCTAAGTGGCTGTTTAGTCTTCACGGACATCTGATCGCACTTGTGCTTGCTGACTCTTTGACCCGAACAGCCCTTTAGTGCGTGTAGAGGATTGTGGGCTTGTGTGATCATGAAATATGCAAACAGCCCGTGCTTTCAGGTCATGAAATATGCAGGCGGCTGTGTAGACGAGAGAAAATGACATTTAGAGACGTTGACATGTACAAAACGTTGCGATATTCCGTGCACGTCGTCGTATTAAGCGCAGGGGCGATGGCGACGGCTGAACTACTGTAACAGATGAATAGTTCGCCCAGGGATGATCACATGACCCACACTAGGCTTTACTAGGCGAGCACCTGCTGGTTAGCATGTTAAACTTCAGAAACCTTGTTCGTTTATGTTCCTGGTCATATTGTGCATGATTTAGTAGTATCAATCTCTTGAATTACAATATCTTTTTCTTCTTCTTTTTTTTTTTTCTTTCATCTCCCCGTCCCCCATTTTCACCTTCACGGCTATCTTTCAGGGAAAGCGCAGCGCCTGGCTCACGCCGAAATGTCACGTTAGGGAGAAGAATTTCCGTTTGAGGTCGTCGTTAACTTACACAAGCCACAAGCACCTAATCTTGTCGTTTAATGCTTAACTATTTCTATGTAAGCTGCCAGGGTAAGGAAACTCGAACGAGGGAAAGGCAATGGAAACGGGTGCACTGCTTTTCTGGCCAGATTTCGTGAGTAGTATTGTCAGAAGAGAGAGAGACGATAACCGATATGCACTTCTAGAAAGAGGAACTTGCATTGTAGTATTTGTATAGTGATGTAAACAGGCATTTTCACAAAGCGGTAAAATCCAGGTATAGATTTAGATCCCTAATGAACAAGCCAGAGGCGACTGTAGCAAAGTAAAAAAACAAAAAAAAACAAAAAAACCTCCCTGAGACAACATGAGGAAGAAGCCTTGAAAGGAACCAGACTCCAAAGGGAACCTATCGTCTTCTGGTGACACTGGAGAGTGGGTTTATAAATCATTACACTTGTATAACCGTGTGTATATAGTACTAAATGTGTTAAAGGATGTTCAGTATTCGAGCACACGGCAGTAAGTCAGTATCCAGGTGAGATTCACTGAAGCAAGTGTGATTTTGCAAAGTGTAAACCTTCAGGGGATTCATGTGGTACCACAGCAGCACAAAGTGAGTCACAGGTGCCGAAGCAGCGTATCGGGATGAATCGGGCAGGTCCAGAGGGCGAGACGAGTCACAGCAGTAGAAGTGTGTCAGGATCAGACACCGGCATCATGTCAGTAGAGTAGGAAGAACGTATTAGGCTTTGGTCTGGGTTTTTTAGCATCACGGTGGGAATATAAAAATATAAATATAAAAATGACTCATCATAGCTTCCTGAACTCTCTGAGCAAACTTCCATCCATCCATTTTCTGTACCGCTTATTCCACACAGGGTCGCGGGGGAAGCCCGGAGCCTGTCCCAGGGAACTCGGGGCACAAGGCGGAGGACGCTCTGGACGGGGTGCCGACCCATCACAGGGCACAACCTCACACACACACACTCCCATTCACACATTGGTGACCATTTGGAAATGCCAAATTTGTAAATCCATATTAAATCGATGTTTAATAAATGTTTGTTTTTCTCCAGTTGAGTTGAGTCACTCGATATCGTTTAGGACCTAGCATACAGTACAGTAGAGAGCGGCAGCCTCCGAAATCCTCTGCTATGATGTAATGCATTGCCGTTGGAACAATCAACGGTACATGTGTGTATTATGACTACAATAACAGAGCTGCTACATCCGCCATGTTAGCGGATGTATTGTGACGCTGTGTTCCGCGTCTGTTTTTTTTTTTTTTTTTTTTCTGAGTTCGTCTGCACCGGTCTTGTTGCATCATGGGATTGTTTTACCCGCCTAGCGTGCATCGGTTGTGTAACGCAAAATCCCGCCGCAGCATTATGCCATCCGGGTATTTCTCACCTATTGGTTCTCGCATTCTTAGAATTCGGACGTACTACCCCTCTGGCGTACTGCTATACAGTAGGTACGTATGCGGTTTCGGACGCAGCCAGCGTGTCAGGATAGCGAAAAAAAACCTAAAATACCACAAACGTCATTTAAAAATGGCTATAGCACATAAAATGCTACTTCATAGTTGGAGAGGATAAACAAATAAAACAGAATCTGAGACCTTTTTTTTTTTTTTTTTTTTTTACCCGTTCTCATTTATAAATCAGGTGGAATCATGACCCCTTGTTTGGGAACCCCTGGTAGAACCAGTCAGTGCACTGTGTATAGAAGAGTATGGTTATATTGTGAAATCTGATCATCTGAATATCTTGGATGCCATGGAAGCTGCCATTTTCTTAATACGCTTGAATCACTGACTGAACCTTCACATTTCTGGAGCAGTGTACAGGAGAACTTTTCACAAGGCTCGTCATCATCATCATCATCATTATCAACTTTCTATCCGAGGCTTTTTTTCTTGTTTTGTTTTGTATCCCAGTTTGACGTATACACTTAAATCAGAATAATAAATCGAGCTCTTCAGACGTGTGCGGGAACGGAGCCGTTGGGGTAGAGGTGGCACCACCCACACAGCAAGTCTTTCATGTGTGCATGTAAGTGGCGCCTTTGAACTCCTTTAAAATACTGCGAGCAGCGGAGCGAAGCAAGAATCACGACCGCGCACATCTCGGTGCAGTCGTCCTCCACCTCTACGCTCGCGCTCTCCTTCTCTCACACATAGCACTCCCGCTTTTCATCAAAGTGCCCCTGTCCCTGGGAGCTATATCTCGTTTCCTCCTCTTTCAGGTGTGAAACAATGAAGTAATAAAAAGGCCATAGGGGCTTCCTTCTTCCACACCTCACACTGGACTTTAATGCAATTTGTTTCAATTCCCAGCACTGCTTCACACCTATTCTAACCACCGACTGTCTCTTCCCTGCAAGATGCGGCCTGGTGCTATTTTGTGGCTGTAGCTGTGTGTGTGTGTGTGAGATATCCTCAAGAATAAGCTCTGAATGGAGGCTTTCCAATTCTCCAATGCCACAAAGGTGTGAAATACTCAGTCTCTGCATGTTTCACGTGTTGACTCGGCACAAAAAATATATTCATGATCTGGAGAGGTTTCTCAGCGAGCTGTATAGCAGCTCGTTGCGATTTACCTCTGACCACTCGGTGAAAAGAGAGTTCGAGGGGTTTAGTCCAATTCCGCATTTAGCAAAGCCAGAGATTCTGCCTGGTTTCCAAACGGTTCCTTCTCAGCACGGGCTCATTTTATTCAGCATCGTCTTTCTCATAGCACATTTAGCATGAAAACAAAAATGCTGTTTATTTATTTGTCTTTTGTGAGATTTTCAGGGCAATAACATTACAAGTGCTGCTGTTACAGCTGTTGACACTCGGGAATGCTGCCATTCTGTTACGCAGTCACGCTTTCAGGAAGCAGTTATCGTCGGTGACGACGACATTTTTATATTACTTATCTCTCACTTCAGCGGAGGCATTTCATTACAATTTAAACTTGATGAGGGGAAAAAAAAAAGACGGCTGTTCAGTCAGATCTCGTCAGCACGGACGCGTTATCATTTTATATTCGTTTACAGAAACAAGGGCAAAGGCTGTCTTGAAAGTGGAGATCCTAAGCCAGCACAATTGGGTTTGTCGGCAGAGGGGTTATCTTATTATGGTGAAAATAATATTGTTGCATGCACAACAAATTGCTTTTAGCTGGGTTTGGGTGTTTTGTGGTATTGAGAATAAAATGTTTGTTTATTTATTTTTTGAAAGTTAAAGCCCGTCAATACAGCAGGCGAAAGCTTCCGACACATTTAAGTCTAGCAGAAAGCAGGGAATATTGTGAGTGATATCAGTCGTCCTGTAAATGAAGGATTTATGTTCAGGACACGCCCATAGAGTTCCTAGAGCCAGGAGCAAGAGATACAGACGTTCTTTTTTTCTTTTCCGTATTGTATTGCTACGTTTATGTAGTGTATCGTGTTTATTGTTGTTAGTCTTTTATAAATCGTGTTGGCATACCAAGCTGCGAATCAAATTTCCCACGTGGGCAATAAAGAACTGAACTGAACTGCATCGCATCCAGAATGGCGTTTCGTCCCAAGTCACGTACTAGCATAGTAAATAGCGCTCCATTTTCTTTCTGGACCCCAAAAAAAAAAATGTTGTGTTCCCATAACCCATTTTGGAAATGGGCAGGGTGTGTATCTTTATTTGAAATCTTCCAGTGTGGGCATGGGAATGTTTGTTTATTTATTTATTTATTTATTTATTTATTTATTTATTTATTTTTCTTCATTAATGTTCTTTAGTAAATGTATGTGCACTTTATAATGACACTTTTTATGGTAAAAAAATATATATATATATAGTACGAGTCAGTCTAGATCTAGGACTCCAAACATTTTAAGACTGAAAATCTTCCTAATGAGCCTTTGTAATTTTGCGCTTGACCATTTGGTCAGGGTTTGAGGCTTTTGAGGTCTGGAATGGAAGTAAATAAGGGGAAACTATCAAGAGAAGAAGCTTCCATTCCTTTACCAGTGGAAGATGACAATGAAACGTGTGGGTGGTTTCATTCTAAAGCTTTATATGGTAAGCCAGTCAAGTAGAACATATGCACAGGTGACGTTACTTACATACATGCGTACATGCGTACAGGCGTGTTCTATCAACCCTTCTGTTTTTACACACTTTTGCTTTTTGGCTCATTCGTTCTTTTTCTGTCCTGGCAACAAAAATAAATCCTGCTCTCCGAGGGCTCATGGAAAAAAAAAAGAAAAAAGACTGGCCTGGAAAGAGAAGGAGAGAGCCAGAGAGGGTAGTATTCTAGTGGAGAGAGAAGAAAAAAAAACCTAAACGTGTTGGCTATACGTCCAGGTAAAGTCCCAGTCTGCGTGGTGCTACTTTTGTAACCCTTATTCTAGAAAAGTCCTTACTGCTAGCAATCTCTTCTACATATCCACCCAGTGAAGCTCATCGCAGTCATCCATGCCCAACACGATCTCCTAGACCAGTTAGATGGGTCAGATTAACGTCACGGGGCCAGGTGGAAAATAGGAGCTCCTAAAATAATAGACTGTTGTGCTTAGAATTTCCTCAGCCTAGCACTTTCCGTGGCTTTCATTTTTTTCATGGACTCTGGCCTTGAAAACTCTGAACTAGTTTTTTTTTTTTTTTTTGGTCTTTTTTCTTCCTTCCCCCGGTCTGAATAAATATTTTCTGACATATTGGCCAGCACGAAGGCCAGCAAAGCCTGAGCAGGGTTTGTACTGATGTTGGTCTTCTACTGATCTTCGTATTAACGGGTGCTGCCGCTGTAGTCATTATCCTCAGTTTGGCCACTCCTCATGCTCCTAGGCCTCTGGGGCTGCTGTAGTGGAGAGCCGAGTTTTCTGTGCTGTTTGTCTAACGTTCAGGAACAGACCGTTCTGTTTGTTAAGTCCAGGTGGTTCTGATGAAGCCGAATTATTCAAAACACACAGGGTTTTGTTTTGTTTGTTTTTTTTTTGTTGTTTTTTTTTAAACTTATGGTGGCCAGTGTTTGTTCACTTTTATCTGGTTTGGTTCGCCATTTTAGCATATCTGTGTATTCATCTTACCCCGTAGACAGGTCGAAAATGTTCGAGTAGCTCACGTTACTGTTGGAATTCATAGACGCGTTGCTGCCGGACGCTTCTGTCATGGTCTAGACTTCTCTGGACAGCCAATAAGAAGTGTTGAGCGTTTCTCTGATCTGTCTTTCTGTCTTCAAGTCTCTGAAAACAGCAAGTGCGTTCCTGCATTCTCTCTCTCTCTCTGTTTCAGACAGTGTCTGACTCCTACAGACTCGATAAGCAATCACGGCTGTGGGGATATGACACTTGTTTTTGTGTGCTGTCTGCCGTCAGCCTTTATCCGCAAAATTTTTTTCCCCCCTCCTCCAGACAGTTCCCAATTTGCCTCTTCATCTCCACCCTCGGTTACAGACAACATTGTTTCCCGAATAGATACCCACTCAAGCTTCTCAAAAGTGTGCCTTTCACTTCCACTAATTGCCTACTTGAGGTAGCTCATTGCTTACTGATATGCCCCTATCCATTGCTGTGTATCGGTGGATGTTCTAAGTTGGTTTTCTGTCTGGCGAATTAGTGTCAGAATGATCTCATTTGAAAGCTCAGGCCCTCTCTCATTAATATGATCCTGCATCCCTCCGGGGGGTTAGAGCCAGAGACGGGATTGGCTTCTTCCAGAAACCCGATTAGAATGCTGTTCCAGTTAATCAAGTCTGAGCCCCATTTTTATCCTCTTCTTTTAAAAATCACTTTTGTGTAATGTAATTATGCCGTGTCGTTTTTTTTTTTTCTTTTCCCCCTTTCACTCCAGTGCTAAGAAATTGAATTTTGACCATCCCTTCATCTTTGTCAAGAACAAAGCAGCATTTTGGACGTGTCGAATCGCTCGCTAAACCATGTTTATGTAGCACACAATACGCCATTTTGCAGTATGAATATATGCAGTGCAGACCGAGCGGGAAACCGTAATGACCTTTTTCAGTGTTTATGACCGTCGCAGGTTTCGAATGTCCTCATGCGCTGCAAACGTTGGGATCTTTCCATGGCTCAGTCACAGCATCCTAATTTCCCCAGCTATCTCGGTGGAGACAGCGAGCTGAGGTTAGAACGGGGCCGTGCAGACTGACCTCATTTCATGGAACCGAGTTTGGAAAGAGGGGTTTAGGACAGAATATTGCTTTATATTACTTGCTGTGTGACGGCTGTGTGTAACTCGGTCAACTGTATTAATTCCACTTTAATTCGCTTTAAATAAAGCGTTCATTTGGGCCAGAGAGAAATAAAGCGTGAACCGACAGCCGAGAAATGTGATTCTGCGTCCTTTATCATTTTCTCGGATCAATCCTTGGCTGCCGTGTCTCTCTCTCGTCCCCAGGGATGACGCCGTGGGGTTGGTAAAGTGCTTTCTAATCTGTGTGGTGTGTTTCTAAAAAAAAAAAAAAGAAAAGAAAAAAAAGTAGTTTATTTTTTTTTCTCATCTTCGATTAAATGTTTAGATTGCAGAAAGAGAAAACTGGCGCTTCAGCCAATAAAAAAAATCTCTGAGGCTTGGCAGGAAAGAAGGACAGAATGTCCCACAGCACCTTGTGAAGCAATATGACGTTCTACTGACACCGGCGTACGCCTTTGTGGCATTTCGGCTGAAATTGTAACGCACAGCCCCTGCCATTGCGCTCCATTTTGATCCGTGCTTTGTCTCTGTCTAGTTTTGTGTCTTTTCCTGTGTGCCCTCTACCCAAGGTCTGTGCGGTAGGTGTCCCAGTTTCCGCCACTTTCGAATTTAGAGCATAGCTCACTTTACAGCGAGGCAGCTGGAACACGCTCGGCATGGGAACGGTGCTTAGATACACACGTCTAACCTCAGCGTGGCTTTGGAAGCTTCGTAGACGCTTAAACGCTCATCATAATTTCATCAGAGCCGTTCCTTGACAGCGGAACGGACCATTAAGCGGGCAAGTTTCGAGGAAGTTCTTGATTTTAGCTATCCAGCGTGTTATAAATTTGGATGAATGGAAGTGGTTCTGATGGAATCACGTTTCGCAGGATTTGAAGTGGATCCTGTATGCCTGCGCTCGCGGGCGCCATTCAGACGGGCTCTTGTCATTTAAATTTGGCTATATCTGCAGACTGAGGCAGGAAGGAGCTGTTTTAACGCCATGCTGGCTTCACGATTTGTTCTCACCATCTGCTTATTAATTTCATGCACATCTCAGTTTGTTAGGAAGATACCATGCACAGGAGCCTTGCAAGTCTAAAGACTATTCACGTCCTTTCATACCCTGATCCGTCTGCGAGAGCTCCCAGTGAAACATGAGCGTTCTCATATTGCCTGCTTAGCTCAACAAAAGCCCAGTGTCCCCCGACAGTATAGACTGTCTGGATATATGCTCTTGGACTTTGAAACAGGTGGGCCACTCCAGACATTTGAGCACCAATGAAGTTCATACACTCTCATGAATTTAAAAACAGAGGCCTACTGAAGGTGTCAGTCCATCCGGTGAGGTGTTTCTCTCCACATTTAGTCTGCGTTAGTCTCCAGGCTCTCCAGTCTGAAGGAAAACGTACAAGACTTTCCCCTCAGAATTCTCTTATAAGTATAATTTAGTGCGTCTTCCAGTAGTCCGGCAGCTTAATTACACGTCCTCTAAAGCTAAACATAGGCCAGATGACACCATGTTTGCTATTTACAAAGCAATCTCTCTTTCTCTTTTTCTTCTTTCTCACCCTAGATCATCTGAAATCTCATTAGATCATTATGAAACCCAAGATATTCCCATCGTAAGGCCAGGTAAACAGTGCTACATGTTTCCATAGTAACCAAACCCGCACCAGACCACACGTTTCCCAGCCATTTGCAGTCTACGATGGAATCTCGAGCGAAAACCATAAAACGGGCCGCATTAAAGGCTGCCGAGCACAGCGGCAACGCCATCTTTCAAGTGGGGCCTGACGAGAAAGAGGTGGACATGTAATTAAGGGGTGGGTGGATGGTTTTAGGAGATGCGAAGCGGCGATATTTACTCACTCTGTTTGCGACCTCGGGTGGAGCCGACCTTGTGGCTCGGGAGTCACGGCAGCTGGGCAGTGGGTGGAGAGGAAATGCACTGTGGTTCTACCAACCGTAGCTGCGTCAAGCATATTCCCACGAGCGCAGAAGTTTTACGATCTGTTTACACTGTCGGAGAGATTTCTCTAAGCGGCAAACTAAGCGGTCTTTGGGGTACAGTGTGATGGTGAGAACCCAGAGCATCAGTCAAACCAGAAACGAGAGACAGTCGAGATTGAGATTCGTGTAGATGTCAGAATCAGATCTTGTAGCAGAGATTCCAGCTCCGTCAGTGATCAAGAGGCAGCGGTTTTTGATTAATGGTGGAAATGATGTCCATGGACTCGGTTACTCTGTGTCACTCTGTGTGCTATGTACCAGCTTTGACCCTGATTGATTGCTTTGAAGCCCTCTAATTTAGGGCTTCATTCCAGTTTCCCCTTCAGGATTGCATGCTTAATTACAGTGAATATAAGAAATTGGCTGTGACTCCACGGGATGAAATATTTATGGCACTGAATGCAACCCTTCGGATCCGTCTTTAACTCCGCGCCACTCTCCTGTCACGCCGGTATACAAGAAACGTTGGAACCCTGCCAACACGAATAAGCGATGCCAGGTAAATCCTTGCCATCAGGTAGAATAACATAAACATGCTCACCATGTGTTGCTATGTCTTATACTCTGGTACTCATAACCAGGCTTCAGATGCATCTTGGGACTCGGAATACTCTCGTCATGTGCTTCTTGAAAACACATCCAGTGCGTTGACTGGTTTCCCAGATGTGCCATACGCAGAGACTGGAGGGCTGCCAGGGTTCTGTTGTTGCAGGTACAGCTGTATGCAATGCCATCCACTTTAAAACCAGAGAGACAGGAGAGAAAGAAAAGGATGAGCTCAGAGGATAAATTTAGAAAGGTGGCCATACCTGTACCAAATCTCTAGAGGATGCACCCAGGTGCTTTCAAAAGCAGGTGTTTGCCTGTCCGTACAAGACAGCTCGGGATTTTTGAACTGAGCTCCTCACTGGGCCAGGGCGCTTACAGGCTGACTGCTGGTGGCGTTCCTTCGTTTGGCCTCTATCCGGCGTCCAGAGGGAGAGGAAGTAATTATACAGCAAGAAGGAAAGAGCAATGTGGCAGCCAGGTCGTGCCGTTCGTTTTTGAATGTGCACCTCTGGTATCATCTTTCATTTTAGCGTGAGCGAGACGGAGAGAGAGAGGCATAGTGGATGGAATAAGCTTGATTTAATTGGAAGTTGGATATTCTGAAGGGATAGAGAATTTCACAGGACTGAAAAAGAGAAACCGATATTAAGAGAGAATATTAGAACAGGGTTTATGTGATTAGGGGAAAGGACGGATTGAAATATTAGGAGAGGTTGAAACGGTTCAAACGAAAGACGGATGAGACAAGCGAAGAGAAGTATGATCGCTAGACGGGCCGCGGATAAGGAAATCAAAAAGGTTTGAGGAAAGAGAAGACCCTGAAACGGAGAGAGAGTCAGTAAAGGGCGTTTTTGTTGTATTTTTATTTATTAAATTTCATTTATTTTTATCATGCGGTCTCTAACAAGCATGATTTGAGGATGAGGGCAGGATGAGACCCACTGGGAGGGCACTCGATTGGCCTTGCGACTGCTAAATGATCTCCGTAGCAGGGAATACTGAGCAGTGCGCATGATGACTCTGAAAAGCTGTGATTGACAGCACCGCCCTTCTTTGTGCCTTTAATTGCTCAGAAGTTATCACTAGTTATGTGCACAAATCGTTATCTCTTCAAGCACTCCGTATGTATGTAACTGCCTAATCGATTAGAAAAATGCTCTTTGAAATGTGCAAATTTCTATCTTTTTGACTGGGAAAAAAAACAAACTTCCCAGACCTTTTACATGAATGACGCCATCACATGTGCGCCTTATAGGGCTTCTATTGACACAGTGAGTTTGGTCAGTCGTGATGGTGAACACGCAACTAAATGATGACAAGTGTGCTGATATTTTAATATCTTGGTGAAAATAGGGAAAACGTGGTAAGATCATGTGTCACAAATGTATACAGCTCAATTTCAAATAGCATTCTACTGTAAATATAAAACAACATGTACTGTAGGTGATACAAATGCCTGTGTGTTGTGATCTTATACACAGTAGTGACACCATTTCCGCCTAAATTATACCCCGATATAACCAGACTTCAGATGCATCTTGGGATTGAGAATACTCTCATCATGGGTTGACTATATAGAGATCTTTTATAGCAACACTATTTCAGTCTGAACTGAAAATGAACTCGTGAAGAAATGTAAACTCAAGTGAAATATATAAATGTTTGGTGACTGTGAACAATATTGTGCTTTAAAGCGCACCTATTATGGTTTTGAAAAGTGTCTAATTTTGTTTTAAAGGTCGCCTACAATAGAATTACATGCGTCTAAGGTCAAAAAAAAACACTGTAATGTGCTGATGATTTAAATTGCAGCATTACCTTTTTTCCCCTCCAGCGTCGCAAATGACTCGTTCAATGATCCGTTCTAAATGATTCATTCTAAACTCCTCCTTTCAGAGAGCATACTCTGCTCTGATTGGTCAGATGTCCCAGTCTGTTGCGATTGGTCTCACAGCGCGTATCAAAAAGGAAACGCCCACTACCATATCAGAATTTCAGCTCAGTCTGAAAGAATGCTTGTTAGCCGGTTAGCACAGGCTAACAGCTGGGCACTGGCTGTACATGTCCACAGCAATATCGATTTGAGCCCGAGTCCGGTAGTAACCCGAACCACCATCACAAGCAGGATGATAACAGGACGTTTCTCGGTGGTAAGTTTGTATGTAGTTTGAAAATAACACGAGTTAGCCGGTTAGCAGAGGCTAACCGCGAACAGCTGTGCACAAACGAAGGTCTGAGTTGAACTGCTGGTATCGTTTTAAAAATGAATTCTAATCACTGACACTTCACATCCTCATCCTTTGAGAGTCCATGCACAGTGGTTTTGCTTTTGCAGCGCAGAAAACAACGTCTTCTAGACGTGGACCTAACTGTTTCAGGATGCAACCTCAACGGTAGTGTTTGAAGGCGGGTCAAAGTACACGTTGTTCACGAGCAGCCAGTGAAAACCAGAGGCGTTTTTTTTTTTTTTTTTTTTTTTTTTTTTTTTTTTTTTTTTTTTGTTACAAACCTACGTAGGTTAGTACAGGAAGTAAAGTCTGGAATTACTAATGACTCGTTTCAGCTGTTCAGAATCGCTTCCTTCTTTTGGGAGTCAGTAACGCCATTTGTCGTTCACTTCGATTTTTTTTTAAACTTTGCAGACTTTTTACATTCACAAACAGCTCTCTATATAACACGCTACATGAACAGTAATATCTGAAAAACCATTACAGGTGCACTTTAACGAGCCTGTGCATGGTTATTTATTTTACTTACTCAGCTGCCTAGTTCTTAAGACTTTTTTTTAAGGCAAAAAAATGTAATAAACAAACCCCAAATGTTATTTGTTATTAAATTAGTACTGTTAAGTAAAGTGAAACAGTTTAATACACCCCCTGTTCGTTTTAAAATACTGTCTAATAAATTATTCCATTTTTAATGTGTTTAAGTCCTCAACTACAAGAACGCTCATAATACCCATCGATGTTTAGCACCCATAGGGCAAGATCAAGGAGACGGTTAAGAAAGTGGCCCAGAGGTGGTACGCGTGGTCCGGGTTGTACGTCTCTCTTGCTGTATGTAAATATGGCGCTGCGATAATCTTCGCCATGTTTAATGCTTTGTGTCAGAGAGAAAGAATCAATTTTGTCTTGGGACAGTATTGGCACCGTTGGAGGCAAAACAGCTGCAGTTAATGAAAAGCCGTGGGATCAATAAGAGCGACTGGAGCACGTGAAGATGGGGGGAGGGGGCGTGATGGATTTGCTTTGGGAAGGTTGAGGGTGAAAGAGATGAGAGCTGTAATTCGGAGAGAAGCGAGGTTCACTGTCGACGCAGCTCTGCGGGATGCTCGAGCTGCACCGAGAGTTGCGTCATCCTGATCGTCAAACAGCGGGGTTTTGGTCACGCCGTCCACATCAAAACTCTCTGTAATGACACACGCAAGACTGCGCTCCCGTGAACGCCCCTGCTCTTCTCTCTCGCACGGTTTTACCGTTAATACTCTGCACAGACATATGGCTCTCCACTGTTTATCTAATTAGATGTTCAATTCTGTGAGAACGTGCCTGTAATTTACACCAGTTCTGGTCATTGTCTGGTAATTAAAATACAATTTGGATAGTAGAGATGGCTTGAAATGAGATTGTGTGCGTGGGGGGGTTCGCT